>NC_041346.1:30740289-30772789 GCF_004354835.1 Perca flavescens
GTTAGTAGCTAATGTGTTAGCTATGTGGGAACGAAAAACTAAGGCATTTAAAACATAATGCTGCATCTTTCTGACTTTTAGCTTAGCTAACATTAACATAGTTAACCTAAAACTGACATTTAGATGTTTGACTTGGCAACAAAATGCTTGCTGCATGCCTACGTCGGACATAACGTTAGATTAGTGTCTCTATTTTTTTGTCTTGCTGATTCCCTCACGCCTGTTTCCACTTTTTGTCTTCATGAAAGCTCAGTATTTTGGGCCGGCAGCTTATAAAAACTTAAGTTCTGGGTTCTTTATATTGTTGGTATTGCATCCCACCAGCAGCAGCTTTAGGCATGTTCTGTTGTTCGCTAGCAGACGAAATTGACAAGGAGGAAACTTTCCACGCAATACAAGTCAATGGAGAGCGGAGGTTGTTTACACAATCGGTGGGGGGGCGGGGTCTTAATGTGATTTGTCTCTATCCTTCAGTTTATCACAAACATTAACACCACATCTGGAGAAACAGGTTTTACTGGACAGGAGTATAGAAAACACTGTCATCTGCAAAGAAAAGTAGCTGCAGATTCCCCAACAATATAACTGCTTACAAGTCCAGCTGAAATGATGAGCCCGTAAACATGCAACTGTTTGGATCCTTTCCACTTTCTAAAATGGGAGGATTTTTCTTTACTTTTCAATACTTTAACTACATTTTCCTGATGATACTTACAAACTTTTACTGAAGTTACATTTTCAATGCAGGACTTTTTACTTGTAACGGAGTATAAAACTGTAAAAAACAGTGTGGTATTAGTATTTTACTAATGTAAAGTATCTAAATACTTCTTCCACCACTGCAGAAAATGTCCATTACAATATCTTAAATATACATGTGATTGGCCAATGGCGTGCAGAGACAAAGCGCGAAAGTCTTACCCTCCAGGGCGTGAGCGGTTGGAGCCGTCGTCTCCCTCCTGGATAGCGCGAAAGCCTTTGGTCAGGCTGGTGGGATGCATGCAGTCCATGATGGTCAGGATCTGCACACACCAGTCAACATGGGTTTATAAAACACACACACACACACACACACACACACACACACACACACACACACATGGGAGGGTTGGTTTTTGTTTGTTGGTTAAAAGCAGCTGAGTTACCTGCCCGTGTTCCAGATGTTTCATGAAGTCATTGTCATTCAGAGCCCTCTGGATCAGCTCACTGGACCTGCAAATACAGACAATTTAAATACATTTTATCCAGTGTGTGTGTCTGCGTTAGAGCTGCAAAGATACATTACATCCATTAGTTGGCAAATACTCAATTAATCACCAACTGTTTTGACTATTTTGAGTCATTTTTTTTTCCCAAAAACCCTAAAACCATTCACTTTACTTTGATATAAAACAATGAAAAAAGCAAGAAATCTTCATTTTTGAGGAGCTTAAAACTGGATTTTTTGCACAACAAATTACTTGAAACAAGTCAATGTGGCTCTGGTCTTGTGTAGATCAGTAGTCAACTATTTAATCGGCAACAATTTTTATAATCAAGTCATTTCTTTATAAAACTTCTCTGATTCATGCGTATCTGTCTATGTCTGTATGTGTGCATGTCGAGTCGTGCATGTGTGTGTGTGCATGCATGTGTGTACCTCCTTGTTCTTATCGTAGCTTTTGAGTGTGACGTCAGTGAGCTGGGAGGGGTCTATGGCAGTGGGCTCTGCAGAGATGGCCTGTCTCTTCATGCGCTTGAGGCTCATCAGGTGCTGCTGGAGTCGAACTGCTTCTCCTTTAGACACAAACAGAGGATGATGGTTAAACAGAACAACTGGTTATCACCGAGAGTGTCCTGCACCAAATTTCGTAAGGAGGCAGGTTGGGGGCGGGGATGGGTCAGACAAACAGGACTTTCACCAGGAGACCCGGGGTTCATGTCCAGTTTGAAAAGAAAAAAACAAAGTTTTGTTTTCCTTGACAAACGTCACGTTTTATGAGTCTATATCGATGGCCCGGTTTGTTAAAGGGATTGATCCAATGCCACCATATGTCCGTATTTCCGGCGGATGTCGTCCCTTCCTGTGTCTTTGTGGTGGCGTTCTAACCTCCGCTGGATTTGTGAGGACTATGGTTAACTGCTCCTCAGATCTCTGCAGGGTAAATCAGACAGCTAGCTAGACTATCTGTCCAATCTAGGTTTCTGTTGCACGACTAAAACTACTTTTGAATGTACACATGTTCCACCAAAACAAGTTCCTTCCTGAGACTATTTAGCAGAGGCACGTGGCTCCGTCCGGAGCTTAGCACCGCCAAGACGATTGTGATTGGTTTAAAGAAATGCCAATAGACCAGACCACGTTTTTCTCCCACCTTAGGATGCTGTGTGGACTAGACAGACCCTCCTCCATGGCGCTGTAGAGGAAGGAATGGCAAAGCCAGACAACGTTCTGCGTCCGCGTGGTAACCTTCAGGAAGTGAAGTAAGGTCTGATTTGATGCCAAACCTCCATCTTTTTAATCAACTTAACTCAGTAGTTGGTGTCTAACCCCAACCAAACTGGGACCGTTTCTAACGTTAACGACGTGTTTGGAACCACGACCGTTACCTTCTCTGGTTTGAATACGAGGATGTATTTCCTGCCACCGCTAGGCATTTAAAGCTACAGACACAGAAATGGCACATCCTAAGGAAAGCTCATTGTGGGACTGGCTCTAGTGGCTGTAATTCTGCACCAAGGCTGAATTTCAGAAAGAGACTTCAGATACAGTATTAGGGGACCACTAAGGCCTTTATAAAGAGACTTCAGATACAGTATTAGTGGACCACTAAGGTCTATATAGAAAAGAGACTTCAGATACAGTATTAGGGGACCACTAAGGTCTATATAAAAGAGACTTCAGATACAGTATTAGGGACCACTAAGGTCTATATGAAAGAGACTTCAGATACAGTATTAGGGGGACCACTAAGGCCTATATAAAAGAGACTTCAGATACAGTATTAGGGGACCACTAAGGTCTATATAAAAGAGACTTCAGATACAGTATTAGGGGACCACTAAGGTCTATATAAAAGAGACTTCAGATACAGTATTAGGGGACCACTAAGGTCTATATAAAAAGAGACTTCAGATACAGTATTAGGGACCACTAAGGTCTATATAAAGAGACTTCAGATACAGTATTAGGGGACCACTAAGGTCTATATAAAAGAGACTTCAGATACAGTATTATGGGACCACTAAGGTCTATATAAAAAGCATCCAAAAAGCAGCATGTCATGGGACCTTTAAAATACCTTCAACTGTTCTATGATACTACTTTGCTATATACTAAGTGCCCCTGGAGTTCTCGCTCTTGTTGCCCACTTCTCCCATGTTGGTAATCCAGCACAGCACCTTATAACCTTTAAGTTGCAACGGAGCAAAGGTGCAGCTGGGGATGCAGAGGCTGGTGGACAAGAATAATATATCAGATCCCTCTTGAGGAAACATAAACCCTCACATATTCATGTCCGGAAGCAGCTGTGCTGTAGGAGGAGAGAAGCCGAAGCAAAAGCAACAGTGAAGAAAAAGTAACTATTTTTAATTCTCATATGTTGTAGGTTCTTCTAACTCCTGATATCATGTCGTCTTTTTTTTTTTTTTTTTCCAACCCTGGGGGCGGGTGAGGTTCACATTCAAGTTTATTTTTCTCACAACTGTAAAGAAAATAGAGTTTAAATGGAATGTTTTCAGGACCAGGGCACGCGAATGGACAAGATAAAACAGTGTGTGGGTGCATCATGAATATTTAATAATACACTCTTGGTGCATATTTATAGGAATTATTATTAAGCTGGTAAATTAATGATTTAGCATTTCACCAAAGCTGTTCTTCTGGAAGTTTGGAGAAGGTTTAAAGATAGTATGTCGGAATGTTTAGCCAGACACCAAAGTAGGAGATTGTTTCACATTTTAGTCAGTCAGTTTAATTTTTACAGGTTGGGAAGTATGGAGAAGGTTTAACGAGAGTATTGCCGTTTAACCAGACACCAAACTAAGATATGTTTTCATATTTATTCATGTACTTACTGTTCCATTGTGGCATCCTCCTCCTTCCACAGTTAAAATACACTCGTCCACACAAAAAGTACTTTGACTAAAGATGTTCCAGCCCACAAAATGGCAGTGTAATCTTTTACACATATACACTGAATCTATTTCACTGTTAACTCCACTATTACTTTTCATTTTTCCATACTCAATACTGTAGAGGCAATTCGGTCGGTGTCTAAAAAGTATTGAATTCGTTACCCAGCCCTACTTGCGCCAGATTATCTCTTCACACATCGCTCTAGAATCAATGTGGGCGTCACTCTACAGAAAGCTGAGTTTGTTCTGAACATTTTGATGTGAAACACACGGCTATCAGTTATACGCAAATACCCTAAAAATTGAGAATTTAATAAGATGTGTGAAAATGCCCTTCTAGACCTCAGAGGGGTAAAAAGGTCAGGGTAACGCACCTGTGCTTGGCGTGTCGGCGGCGTTGGCTGCGTGCCGCGAGGCGCTGCGGTGTCGGTCCAGCTCGACCTGCAGCTGTCGGATCAGGTCGTCCTTGGTGTCCAGCTCCAGCTCCAGCTCGTCGATCAGGGAGTCTCTCTGCCGCAGCTCCTCGATCTTCAGCTGCAGAGCCAGCTGCAGGTCCCGCAGCGTGCCGCCGCCGCCGCTCTTAGACATCGCCATGTACACGTACATCCACAGGTTTACTGCGGGAAGAGAGAGAGGAGACACACACTGAGGGCAATCTGAGCGCACGGCATGAAGCGCCTGGTGCAGGTGCGTTTAGGGCCCGCGCATGGACCCAAGGGTTGTACTTGGTGTCTTCATTAATCAGAGGTGTGTTTTGGGCGTAACATGCAATCAACCAATCAGAGATAATCTCCCATTCCCTTTAAAAGCCAGGCGCGTTTGGACCTTGGAGCATTGCTATTATGATGGGGGCAAAGATGGGCGCAGATACAGTATTAGGGGACCACTAAGGTCTATATAAAAGAGACTTCAGATACAGTATTAGGGGACCACTAAGGTCTATATAAAAGAGACTTCAGATACAGTATTAGGGGACCACTAAGGTCTATATAAAAGAGACTTCAGATACAGTATTAAGGGACCACTAAGGTCTATATAAAAGAGACTTCAGATACAGTATTAGGGGACCACTAAGGTCTATATAAAAGAGACTTCAGATACAGTATTAGGGGACCACTAAGGTCTATATAAAAGAGTCTTCAGATACAGTATTATGGGACCACTAAGGTCTATATAAAAGAGACTTCAGATACAGTATTAGGGGACCACTAAGGTCTATATAAAAGAGACTGTAATCCCCCCCCCTAATGTTGAACCCAAAGTCACGCCCTTGGCCGCATCGTTATCTCAAGCAGGCTGAACCCTAGAGGAGCCGAGCCGAGCCGAGCCGAGCCGTGACACATTAATCTAACCAGATGAAGTTGTGTGGGCTCTGCACTAGCATTTTAAATACTCCATATACAAAGACATGTAATAATTTACTTTTGTACTTATCATAATATATATACCATAATATACCACCAATGCCACCCTGTAGTAATCAGTTATTAAATATCTGTAGGCCAGGTCTTCTCAAACACAAAGTTGTTCCCTTGCCTTGTGCTTTTTGCGCATTTTCTCTCCGTAAAAGTACCCAGTGAATATTGTATCAACACTCCACATTCAGTTCATAATCACACTGTAGTTTTCAGTGTTTAATCCGAAGCGTTACGCCATACATTCTTCGTCATCTACTCACTTTTTCCCCCCCCAGAGTGAAGTGCGGATGGAAAAAAAATCCCCGCTGCAGTCCAAGAATCCAGCCGGTCCGCGGTAGGTTTGGGTCGTAACGCGATCGGGCTTTTAATTTGAAATTAATTCACCAATTCTTATAGCTACTCGTGAACGAGCGCGTGCAGGTGATTACATGGTTGTTGTTGGTGGAGTAGCCTATAAAACAGCAGCAGAGATGAAGCAGAGTCACGGAGACACGGAGCTCAACCAGAACGAAGCGACCCGCGGACGCGCGCACAGCTGATTTTGACAGCACTACTACAAAATAAAAGTCGCTCCACACATTTATTTTGAAAGCGTGAAAAAGGACCGTGTGTGTGTGTGTGTGTGTGTCTAAATTATATATATATATATATATATATATATATATATATATATATATATATATATATATATATATATATATATATATATATATATATATATATATATATATATATATATATATATATATATATATATATATATATATATATATATATATATATATATATATATATATATATATATATAGGTGTATATATATATATATATATATAGGTGTATATATATATATGTGTATATATATATATATATATTTTGTTTTTACTTTTATTTCCAGAAATCATATCCTGAACATTCCTCTTTATTTTGCACATCCTGCACTATACCTTTCACCCTTTTGTTTTTGTATTTATTATTTACACTGTTTACTGGCTTATATTTTTATTGAGTATCTTTTCTTTTATTGTCCATATTATTCATGTGGATTTGTTATTTTATCATCCTGTTTATGATGTATGTGTGTGATGTCTTTAAGCTACTGGGACCTGGAATTTCCCCTTGGGGATCAATTAAGTATCTATCTATCTATCTATCTATCTATCTATCTATCTATCTATGTCTCTATCTGTATGCCTGTCTGTCTGTCTGTCTGTCTGTCTGTCTGTCTGTCTGTCTATCTATCTATCTATCTATCTATCTATCTATCCCCCCCCCCTCCTTTTAATAGGTTTATTTCATTTATTTGTATATTTGACAGTTCTCATTAGTAACTGTAAATGAGCCACAGTGATCTCAGCAGGCTGGTTTCCATCTGTTGTCCCCAGTTTCTATGTGAACCAAGCACCAAGGCCGAGCTCTCGTGTGTGAAAATGGCAATAAACCCAGATCGTGTTTCTGATTCTGAATACTTCTTCTAATCTTATTTTATCAGACTCAAAATCAGATTTATTGTCCAAGTATACTTACATACACAAAGATGTTGACTTTGGTAGGTGTTAACTCTCTATACATTCAACAAATAGACATGTAGCAGTAAACATTCAGTAGGCAAATAGTAATATAGACACATATACTGTACAATAGAGACAACAATCTACATATAAGCACATATCAACACAATATACAAAAATACAAATAAGACAATATCAAGACAAATACACATGAAGTGGGATGTAGAGTACAAAAAGTAATAGTGAGACGTAGTGTACAAGATGCATATTGGAATGATAAGTATGTAATGTGTAGAGATATGGGTGAGTGGCCAAAGTGGGGATGAGCCCACTTAAAGCCCCAGTGTGTAACGTGTTTCGTTGTTCATTATCAAAATCTGTGTTCCCCGCTCACCAACTTGTCCTTTTTCATGAATCTTTACCTCCACCATCAATTCCAAGTATTCCTTTTGGCTTGAAATTTTACATTTGCGTTTGCATGATATTTCTTAACAAACGCTTATACCTAATATGTGTCTAGTCTGTATAATACTGCCCTGATCATATCTTCTGTTATTCTACACAGAGATGGAAAGTAACAAATTACAATAACTCACCTTTACTGTAACTGAGTCATTTTTCTGTGTACTTTTACTTTTGCAGAGTAGTTTTAAAATCTGTAATTTTACTTGAGTATGTTTCGTTTGAAGTATTTGAACTTTGCATCACATCCGTTACTGAGTAAAGGACATAAAAAAAAAAGTGCTACGGTTTTTTTGGCAAAATATCTGACAACAAACTCCAATCAAAATGTTTTTGTCGCTTTCTTAAAGTTTTTTTTTTTTTTTTCCTTGTTTGGTTTCTTCCCTTATTAAATCACAAAAGACTGCATATACATTTCAATCAGGAGAGACTTTGTTGCAGATGTGCAAAGATTTATTGTACATAAGTATAATGTGAAATGTACAGAGTCTTTGGAGATTACTCTATCGTTATAAAATCATTTTTAAAGGGGTATAGAAGCCAAGACATATGCCCCCAATTCCCCAATTAAGTGGCCAATTCTGGTTGGTTTACTGAAAAAACGCCTCGAAACAGCTGAATAGTTTTAGGAAGAGAGAGCGGTCTTCCTGAAAGAATTTGCGCTGAGCTCCATAAGTTATTAAAAAAAGTACAAAATAAAAAAATATATCCCAATGTTAAAAAGTAACTAAGTAACTTTTACTCTGAGTAAATTTAAAATGAGCGATACTGCATATATCAATATTATTCTTACTATTATAATGTCACTGCTACTACATTGCACATATCCGACATGTTGTTCATATTGCATAGCCATATTAGGTAACTGCCAATACAGTGCACATATTTATATTTAATTTATGTTACTCTAAACCACCTTCTGTAAACCAACTGTACACTACTGCACTATATCTCTTGTCCTGTCTATACTTTGTGTGTATATATATATATATATATATATATATATATATATATATATATATATATATATATATATATATATACATACAGACCCTTTCAAAAATTTGAATATCATGGAAAAGTTTATTTATTTCCATAATTCCATTCAAAACGTTAAACTTCCATATATTATAGATTCAGGGCCCACAACTTAAACAATTTCAAGTATTTAGTTGTTTATTTGTACATAATTTGGGCTTCCAGCTCATAAAACCCACGAAAACAGGATTTCAAAAAATTAGAATACTGTGAAGAAATCACCATAAGAAGGACTGGACTGTTGGCCAGTGGTCCAAGGTCCTCCTTTCCGATGAAAGTAAAGTGTGCCTTTCATTCGGGAATCGAGGTCCAAGGGCTTGGAGGAAGACGGGTGAGGAACAGAACCCAAGCTGCTTGAGGTCCAGTGTGAAATCTCCACAGTCAGTCATGATTTGGGGTGCAATGTCCAGTGCAGGTGTTGGTGAACTCTGCTTTCTTAAATCCAAGGTCACCGCATCAGTCTAGCAGAAAGTTTTAGAGGACTTCATGATTCCTTCTGCTGAGGATCTGTATGGAGATGCAGGTTTCATCTTCCAGCAGGACCTGGCCCCTGCCCATACCGCCAGAATCACCAAAACCTGGTTTGATGCCCATGCTATCACAGTGCTTGACTGGCCAGCCAACTCGCCGGACCTAAACCCCATTGAGAATCTATGGGGTATGATCAAGAGGAAAATGAGGGGCACCAGACCCAAAAACAAAGAAGAGCTGACTGCAAGCATCAAGTCTGGGCTTCCATAACTCCCAGGCAATGCCACAGGCTGACTGCCTCAATGCCACGGCGCATCGAGGCAGTGATTAAGGCAAAGGGATTCCCTACCAAGTATTGAAGATTGACGTATCGTTTTGAAAGTACCACGTTGATGTGATCCTAATTTCTAAGTAAATGGTGATTTCTTCACAGTATTCTAATTTTTTGAAATCCTGTTTTCGTGGGTTTTATGAGCTGGAAGCCCAAATTATGTACAAATAAACAACTAAATACTTGAAATTGTTCAAGTTGTGGGCCCTGAATCTATAATCTATGGAAGTTTAACGTTTTGAATGGAATTATGGAAATAAATAAACTTTTCCATGATATTCAAATTTTTTGGAAAGGGTCTGTGTGTGTATATATATATATATATATATATATATATATATATATATATATATATATAGAGAGAGAGAGAGCACTTTTCTGCTCTTTTTTGCACTTCTGGTTGGACGAAAACTGCATTTCGTTGTCATTGTACTTGTACTCTGGACAATGACAATAAAGTTGAATCTAATCAAATCTAGTTTTACTTGAGTAGATTTGTATGCCGGTAATTTGATTTGTACTTAAGTAAAAGTTTATTAAAGTAATCATACTTTTACTTAAGTAGAATATTTTTGTACTCTTCCCACCTCTCATTCTACATCCTTTTTCTCGTGTTGTGTGTCAGTTTTGCTGTGAAGTACTGCAGCTGTAGTACTGTGTAGTACTGTAGCTGTAGTACCGCCCTCCGCCGCTGGGGGGCAGCACCAACAACCGTCGCTGGTTCCAACCCCAACATTTGAACCGGAAGTTGTTTCTTCTTCTCCGGAAGCTTCTTTCGCTTCAACACAACAACAACAAGCAGGATGGCGGCGACGGACGGAGACAGAAACGCTGAAACCGGCCAACTGGAGTTGTATCCTTTAATCTAACCCGCTGCTAGTTCACCCGGAGTCCTGTCTGTGTGTTTTAAAGTCTGAGATACGGCGCGATAGCAGTCAACCGTTAGCCTAAATGCTACATGCTGCTTTAAAGTTCCTGTCTGAAAGCTCGGACTGAACCATTAATCTGAACAGTCTATGGTGTAAACTCGGACTGAACCATTAATCCCAGAAAACGACCTCCATTAGTGAACTGTTACTGTGGTTCATTGTGGACGGTAACGTTGTTATTTTGGGGACTGAGCCTCTAGATGACTCTCTTCACCCTAAAAGGAGGTTTTTTTAATGTAATGTATGTCTCGTGTTTTGGGCGTTTTTGACCGAACTATAAAATATAAAAACAAAAAATGTATCTAAATAGTTCCCGATTCATTTAATAGTCAATAAATAATCAATTCACAGTTTATGGTCTGTGTGTGTGTATGTATGTATGTGTGTGTGTGCGTGCGCGCGCGCGCCTCTGTGAGTGTGTGTCTCTCTCTGTATGTGTGTGTGTGTGTCTGTCTCTGTGTGTGTGTGTGTGTGTGTGTGTGTGTGTGTCTGTCTCTGTGTGTGTCTCTGTCTCTGTGTGTGTGTGTCTGTGTGTGTGTGAGTCTGTGTGTGTGTGTGTGTGTGTGTGTGTGTGTGTGTGTGTGTGTGTGTTTCTGTTTCTGTGTGTGTGTGTGTGTCTGTCTCTGTCTCTGCATGTGTGTGTGTGTCTGTCTCTGTGTGTGTCTCTGTGTGTGTGTGTGTCTGTCTGTGTGTGGGTCTCTGTCTGTGTGTGTGGGTGTCTGTCTGTGTGTGTGTCTCTCTCTCTGTGTGTGTGTGTGTGTGTCTGTCTGTCTGTCTGTCTGTGTGTGTGTGTGTGTGTGTGTGTGTGTCTCTCTCGTCTGTGTGTGTGTGTGTGGGTCTCTGTCTGTGTTGTGTGTGTGTGTGGGGGTCTCTGTGTGTGTGTGTGTGTGTGTGTGTGTGTGTGTGTGTGTGTGTGTGTGTGTGTGTATATATGTGTGTGTCTCTGTGTGTGTGTGTGTGTGTCTGTCTGTCTGTGTGTGTATATATATATATATATATGTGTGTGTGTGTGTGTATATATATATATATATATATATATATATATATATATATATATATATATATATATATATATATATATAACTCAGTGACTCCGTGGTCTTCCTTGACCCTCCTGCAGCTCCCTGGAGGTTCCCTTCCGCCGGTGCGCCGAGGCCACGGTGGCGCTTGCGCTCTCTCTGGCGCCGGACGGCGAGCCGAGGAGAGGCGGCATCAGCAAACAGCTGGCGGTGACCGGCAGCACGCTGTCTGTGTGAGGAACACACCGTCAGACCTCTTCAGCCTTTACCCCACGCTCACACTGTTCCTGGTCTCGCAGAGCCAGACCTTCCTCCACAGCGCTGCGGAGGAAGGTCTGGCCAGTCCACACAGCATCCCTGGATGGGAGAAAAACATGCTCTGGTTTATTGGCATTTCTTTAAACCAATCACAATCGTCTTGGGGCGGGGCTAAGTGATACAGACTATGAACGCTGTAGTCTAATGCCAATAAACCAGAGCAGGTTTTTCTCCCATCCAGGAATGCTGTGTGGACTACCCAGACCTTCCTCCGAAGCTCTGTGGAGGAAGGTCTGGCTATGTGAGACAACTGTGTTAAAGGATGCACAATACATTTTGTTTTTTTATCGCCATCGTGATATCAACCGTCGCAATTTTTTTTGCCAGTTGAAAGAGAATATCATCAGAAAACTGCAATGTAAAATGTAGCTGTCGTTAGTCTTTTTACTTCCGCCTTTTCGATTTAAATCAGTGTTCAGTTAGTTCAATAAACTAAAGTTGGAAATGATTTCCTTTTCATTAGTTTTAAATCCAACAAGCAGTTTGTTGTATTTTAGCAGAATACTGAGAACACTTTAATATCTGTGTATTTATCACAGGTAATATGGTTATGGCGATATCTCCGTCACATTGCGTTGTGATCTCTGTCGTTGTGCGTGTGCTGCAGGAGGTGGAGCCGGCGAGGCTCGGATCCTCCGAGTGTCCGTGGAGCTCGTTTCTGGACCACCTGGCGCTGGTCGCGGAGACCATGGAGATGTTCGCCCGCCGGTTGCCCAGTGACGCCCGCCTGCACACACATTCGGGACAATGTCCCACCCTCTCGCCCTCCTCTGGAGGCTCCAATCTGGGGACACTGGACAAGGAAAACTGGCTCCCACTGTGAGGATTGAAGAGAAGGGCAAGTCTGAGCAACGGGCAGCTGGTACCGTGTGACGATGCCGTTGCCGCCTTGTTTTTCAGACCCTAGTTTGAAAAGATTTGATGTGAATATTTGCTGGACTCAATTTTCTGGACTCAAGGTCTGTTGGCATTTAAGGTCCCAAATGGAAATGGTATTATAGGCCCTTAAAGTCATGGAACAGTGTGTGTGGGGACCCAGAACGTTTGAATGTGTCTTAATATTTTTGGTCCATCGTCAGACAAAGTGAACAAACATCTGAATAAACCAAATAAACAGATTGCTGTTTAGTTTTTCGTACGATAATTCACATTTTGGAGTCAAGTTCCGCTGGACCAGTTGTGTTTGTGTTTAACCCTCCCATTGTCCTCGGGTCGAATTGAAATAAACTTTCTATATCAGAACTATGACAAAAGAACGTTGGAAAAGGTGACAAATGTTGGAAAAAGTGACAAAAACGCAGGGGAAAAAGAAAAGAAAAAAAAATCAACAAAAACATTTATTTCTTTTTTAACGCTAAAAAAGTGAACGGAATTTTTTATTTTTTTTTATTGGAAAAAGTCACAAAAAGAATTGGAAAAAGTGACCATCAAAAACATCGCCATAGGTGACAAAATAATTGACAAAAACATAATTAAAAAACGCCCAAAAAGTGAAAAACAAATTGGGGGAATAAAAACAACAAAACGTATTAAAAAATTGACAAAAACAATTTAAAAAACTCTTAAAAAAAACAAAAACGTATACAAACAATTGACAAAAACATAATTAAAAAAACGCCCAAGAAATTGAAAAAAATGGGGAAAAAAGCAACAAAAACCGTATTAAAGAAATGACAAAAAAAAAAGTTAAACATTGGAAAAAGCAACAAAAAACTTGTTCAGAATTTCACAAAAACATTATAAAAAAAAAAAAGGACAATAAAATTGGAATAAAATCGACAAAAAACGTCGAGAAAAGTGTAGAAAAACAGAAACAAGAAAATGTGGATTTCAACCCAGAAAATCACAAAGTTGCACAGTCGACGGAAGACAACACAATGGTTAAAAATAATAATAACAAAAATGAAAAACGCTAGTGTTTTTTTTTTTTCATGGTTGACGGGAAGACAAGACGAGAGCTTATGGTTCTGAATGGCCGTGGGATATATTTATATATTGTAGTGTCCTTTTGGAAATGTGTGTTTCTATGACTATGAAGACATCTCCGTGGTGAAACCAGCAGAGGGTGCTGGATGATCGATCATTAGTCCTTATTAATCCCCCCCCCCCTGTTTAGTTTCAGAGCAACACAACAACATCAGGTCTCTTTTAGGATAGGTGGAATATCGTCCTCGTCCACACAGTGTGAGGTACCTACACACACCTTGGTCCCACTGACAGATTAACGAGAGGGGGGGCGGAGAGACTGGACAGTGAGAAGGAAATGAGGCTCCACAGGACTGGCACCGTTTTAATCAAATTGAACATCACATGTCTTTCTCTAGCTTCGCTCACGTCCCCCCCCCACACACACACACACACAATAAAAGCATCGGGTTACTGTGAAATATTAGCAGTTATTCGCTAAATTCAGACACTTATAGAATCATTTCTCCAGAGAGTTAAAGCCCAGATTTGAATTTCTCCATTTGAACTGTTTAATCTGGAGTTACATGGGATACGTATGGCGCGTGTCATACCTTTTATTTGTGTGGGTGTGTCCGCTTACATGATGAAAAATAAGAGTCTATAAGTAGATGCTTGGTGCTGTAAAGTAGAACATGATTTATGATGCTCTTTATGTACAAAGAAAAGCCTACATTGTGCGTTTTTGTCTCATAAATACAGTGTAGATGTTCATCTGTGAGTGCAGATTTGCATTCACATACATAGGCCTACTCATCACTTATTGAAACGGACTGAACTCATGTTTACTGAGCACTAGAAGTTGCATTGTACAAAAGGTTTTGAGCATCAAAGACTTCATTTCCTGTATTATTCTGACACACTTTTATGCACCAATTAACGGTGGGAATATATGAAAACAAGCCACAGGTTCCCTTTAGACTGATGATGCTGCATCACCCGACCAGCACGGGACCGGATCCCAAATCAAACGCACCCACGATTATGGCCGACAGGTGCATGCTGGGTGTGGCTAACATGCTAATGGATGCTCGTGGTGGATCACAGCTCTGGTTCCATCACGAGAAAGAGGAAGAGTAGTAAGAAGAAACCTGTTGAATCGTCCGGAGGGGAGAACCGACCCGGAACCTCAGAACACATCATGGCAACCGGACCGGGCACACGGCTCACAGGTGAGTAGAGAAAAGCCAGACTCAGGGATTGTGTGTGTGTGTGTGTGTGTGTGTGTGTGTGTGTGTGTGTGTGTGTGTGTGTGTGTATTTTAAGTTTAATAGATCAAAAATTCGTTATTCATATTTCAGATCCTTCACACTAGGACAGAACAGACAAGAAATACCAGAAATAAAATAAATAAAGACACAAAAACAAACCAATCACGCAACCTAATTCAATGCACTCAGATAACACACACATAATCTCAGACATTAATGTAAAAATTTATGAAATTCCCTGAGATTGCCACATCTTCAAAAAGTTCAAAAAGAGCTTCTGTCTCTACTCTTATCATAAATGCCGTCCATAACAAAGTAGCTGATATGATTTTTTTGTTGTTGTGTTGTCTTCAGCCGACCACGCAACTTGTAGTTTTTCTGGGTCCAAATGTTGCCTTTTTTGTCCCTGTTATCTACGTCATTTTATTTTAGTCACTTTTTTTACAACGTTCTTTTATCTTTTTTTTTTTTTTTTTTTTTTCAAATGCAATAAAATTGAATTAACAACGTGACATCATGACTTTGCATAAACATGCCACTTTCTTAAACGTACGGCGTACTAGGTGGCGCGCGCCATTTTGACGTTGTTTTCTTTACACAATATCTATTTTTAACCGATTCACCATGCATCGTTATATCCCTAGTGTTAGTGTTTGTGTGTGTTACACATTGTGTAAAAAATAGACATTGTGATTATGTGTGCTACACATTGTGTTTGTGTGTGCTACACATTGTGTAAGAACTCTGCACATTGTTGCCTTAGTCAGGCCCGACAAGGCCCGAGCCCGACAAGTACATTTTGATTGACAGCTTTGTAAATTTGACAGCTTTGTAAAAGCCCAAACCCGTTTACATTCAAATGTGCGCACGCACAGCTCTTTTGTCAACAGTGAGTCATTTCTAATAATTTTTTTTCAACATCACTTATCCATGACTAATGGAGGCTATCGGCCGCTTGGAAGTTGGAACATAGAAATAAAATAAGCCTCCGTTTCACCGCCTCCGCATCCATGGGGTGTCAAACTCAACTTCCCAGAGGGCCACACTGGAAAATTAAAAATCACACCAAGGGCCAGACATGTTTAGGTTATTGATAGGCTTTGTGTCATATAGTCTTCTCACTTACAGTTTTTTGTCGACATAAAGACATAAAAACCTAAAAAAGTCAGGAGAAAGTTCCTCAGCCATCATAGAAAAGAAGTAACCAAAAACGTCAAAAATGACAAACATTTCGACAAAAGTGACAAAAACGTCGGAAAAAATGACAAAAAGGTGAAAAAAAAATTACAAACATTTCAGCAAAAGTGACAAAAACTTCGGAAAGTGACAAAAAGGTCGAAAAGTATTCTGCATAAGTGACCAAAACGTCGGGAAAAAGTAGGTAGGCCAAAATGTTTTGTGAACCTAAATTGATGTGAGGGCCGGATCAGAATCAGCGAGGGGCCGGATTTTGCCCGCGGGCCTCGAGTTTGACACATGTGATTTACACGCTAATCGAAACGCGTCACCTGACCGCTCGTATACCACGCAACCCGAGCCGGTGTCCAATGCTAGAAATGAAGACGGCTGTAATGTGGACGCGACTACAGTGTTGTTGTCATCACTCTGATTTCCCCAGGCGCCGTAGCTTCGGTGTCGGAGTAGAAGTCCTCGTGTCATCACGTAGAACCGGCCGTCATAACAGAAACGCTGTTAAAACTCCGGCAGCTCCTGTTGTTCTGCTTTTTCAAAAGATTTAATTGTTCTATTGATTTTTAGATTCATAATTTTCACCTCTCAGAGAGGTGTAGGGAACGTTTTTAAAAAAAAAAAAAAAAAAAAAATGAGTTCTCTATTTAAAGAGGACATTTCTTTCCAGAGCATTGTGCCTCCGAATAATGATCCGTCACAGGAGAAACACGTTCTTTTGTGTTGAGAAGCTTTTTTTTAAAATGCAAATGAATGATTTTTCTCCTAAAACTCCAATGTCCTCGCTGTAAAAGCTGTCCTGTCTGCCTCATACAGATCAGGTCAGACCCAACCGAGCCCAAAAAACTCATTCATTCCCATGGCAATAACCCAGTTAAATAAGACGTGGGGAGGGGGTATGACTGGAGGAGGGATATATGTGAAGTACTGTGCACTAGTTTGATTTAGTCTTAAGATTTTGACAATTCAATTTTCAATTCAATTTTATTTATAGTATCAAATCATAACATGAGTTATCTCGAGACACTTTACAGATAGAGTAGGTCTAGACCACACTCTATAATTTACAAAGCCCCAACAATTACAGTAATTCCCTCAAGAGCAAGCAGTGCGACAGTGGTGAGGAAAAACTCGCTCTTGGGAAGAAACCTGGGACAGACCCAGGCTCTTGGTAGGCGGTGTCTGACGGGCTGGTTGGGGATGTGATGAACAGTGGCGATAATAGTCACATTAATAATGGAACAGTGAATTCAAATGGTAGTCGTAGTAGTTCATGTCATATCAGGGCGCTGCAGGGCGTTACAGGATGCAGCGTGGCCCAGCAGAGCATGGATGGACGTACCAGGAAGCAGCAGGAAGAAGCAGGGTTCAGCAGGAAGCAGCAGGGTTCAGCAGGACGTAGCAGGAAGCAGCAGGGTTCAGCAGGACGTAGCAGGAAGCAGCAGGAAGCAGCAGGGTTCAGCAGGACGTAGCAGGACGTAGCAAGAAGCAGCAGGGTTCAGCAGGACGTAGCAGGAAGCAGCAGGGTTCAGCAGGACGTAGCAGGAAGCAGCAGGAAGCAGCAGGGTTCAGCAGGAAGCAGCAGGACGTAGCAGGACGTAGCAAGAAGCAGCAGGGTTCAGCAGGACGTAGCAGGAAGCAGCAGGGTTCAGCAGGACGTAGCAGGACGTAGCAGGAAGCAGCAGGGTTCAGCAGGACGTAGCAGGACGTAGCAGGAAGCAGCAGGGTTCAGCAGGACGTAGCAGGAAGCAGCAGGGTTCAGCAGGACGTAGCAGGACGTAGCAGGAAGCAGCAGGGTTCAGCAGGACGTAGCAGGAAGCAGCAGTGTTCAGCAGGACGTAGCAGGACGTAGCAGGAAGCAGCAGGAAGCAGCAGGGTTCAGCAGGACGTAGCAGGAAGCAGCAGGGTTCAGCAGGAAGCAGCAGGACGTAGCAGGAAGCAGCAGGACGTAGCAGGACGTAGCAGGAAGCAGCAGGGTTCAGCAGGACGTAGCAGGAAGCAGCAGGGTTCAGCAGGACGTAGCAGGACGTAGCAGGAAGCAGCAGGGTTCAGTAGGACGTAGCAGGAAGCAGCAGGACGTAGCAGGACGTAGCAGGAAGCAGCAGGGTTCAGCAGGACGTAGCAGGAAGCAGCAGGGTTCAGCAGGAAGCAGCAGGGTTCAGCAGGACGTAGCAGAATGTAGCAGGAAGCAGCAGGGTTCAGCAGGACGTAGCAGGAAGCTGCAGGGTTCAGCAGGACGTAGCAGGAAGCAGCAGGGTTCAGCAGGACGTAGCAGGAAGCAGCAGGGTTCAGCAGGACGTAGCAGGAAGCAGCAGGGTTCAGTAGGAAGCAGCAGGGTTCAGCAGGAAGCAGCAGGGTTCAGCAGGAAGCTGCAGGGTTCAGCAGGAAGCAGCAGGGTTCAGCAGGAAGCAGCAGGGTTCAGCAGGAAGCTGCAGGGTTCAGCAGGAAGCAGCATGACATTGCAGGGCACCGCTGAGCTCAGCAGGGAGTGCAGCAGGACCACGGCGACAGCTGGAACCAGGATCTTGGTGCCAACGTTCTCCAAGGAAATACGCTGGGGGAAAAAAACATAAGGACTCCGGGGAGTAAACTCCCCAGAAGCTAGGATTAGTAACAAAATAATAAAAAAATTACGCTTTTTCTGATGTTTTTGTAGCCTTTTTCTGACATTTTTGATGGGTTTTTTTTATCGTTGTTTTGGTCGGGGGTTTTTTTCAACATTTTTCTTACTTCAACATCCCTTATTTCGACGTCCCATATTTCTGATATACAAAAATGTTAAACGGGTCAAATTTGACCCGAGGACAACATGAGGGTTAAATATGCAACGAGGCGTTCGCTAATGCCAGCTTCCTGTGACTTCTTCAGACACAAATAGAGAAAAGTGTAGCCAAATACATGTCTTCTTTCCATCAGTCTGAAAGAAGACATGTAATGGAAGCAAAATGGCCCCAAATTCCAAAAGCCGTGAATGAAAAAAAAAAAGATGTTTTAGTCCTCCGTGTCTTGACTTTTATCATACTTTTTTTTATCTCTTTAATCATCTGAGCCGCTGCGATATGTGAAGCAGTTTTTGGGCAGCAACTGAGCAGAGTAAAAATCTTAAAGCTTTTTCAGTGTCAGTAATGAATGATCTGCTCTAGCTTTTCCCAACTTAAAGCTGCAGACGGCCGACTCTCGGCAGAAAAGCCAGTGTGACTGATCGGTTTCCCCGAGTTGGTCCAAAAAGTCCCTCAGAACACACCGAAGAAGAGACGAGACGTAATATGTCTCCATAGCATCTGTATTGTTGCCCAAAAAATGAAAACCGGCAGCTGATTGGACGAACATGTCACGTGGGGTCTGGTTTCTCCGAAAATTCAAAGCCAGACTGTCATGGCGACCGTTCAGAATCCGATCTCATATCGGACTAAAATAGTTCACCGAAAAAAACGTGTTTCTGGAAACATTTGAAGAGAGAAATAGGCCGTGATGCAGTTGCTGAATCTGTCTTCATTTCAGATCAACAAAGGTTCAGTTTAAAAGATTTTCATCAGATTTTGAGAGACTCTAGTCACCTTATCCTGCTCGCCATTTCCAGGTTAGCTCTCCACCAATCAGATGGGTCGTTTGAGTCCGACTGCCGGCAGTGCCCGCCCCACCGATTATACATTTCAAATCGGCCCAAATGAATGCCGACGGCCCCTCGTACGGACGACGGCACGGAAACACAACGGACAGACTCGTTGTCACCGACCTCGCCAGACTGTCCCACGGCCGATTATCGGCCCCGGCGTGTAGCACGGCTTTAGACACAGTAACGGAGATAATAACGGCGAAAAAACCGGCGTGGAAAAGAGACGCAAAACTACCACAAAGACACACAAACAACCTCAAATAGAACAAAAATGAAGAAAAAGAGATAAAACACAACTGCAAAGAGACGCATACAACCCACAATGGGACACAAAACATACGGGGCAATGGCTTTTTTTTTATTTTTTATTATTGAAACATGTCATTTTTTTATTTAAAGTAAAGAAGACCTGTTATGAAAGATAAAATAGAGCCAAATCCCCAAAGCAGTGACTGAAGAGAAGCTTGTTTATGGCCTCCGTGTCTGGGCTTTAATCCCTCTTTCATCTCTCTAATCATCACGAAGCCACAACGTGACCGACACAGCTTTTTAAATAAACAGTTGACAAGTTAACTGGAGCTAATTGCACTATGATTCATATAGAGGCGACGAAGCAATCAGCGCTCAGTAATAAGATCTGATTATAACGTTAACGTTTACTTTCCTCCCAGGCCGGCAACACATTAAACTCCGACGTAATCAGCGGCGCCGCGTTTTATCAGCTCGACATAAAAACACTGAACGCTGACTTTTTAATTAAAGCCTCTTTGAGAGAGCGTCGGGCTTCCTAACTGGATCTGCAGCCCAAAAAACAAGTTGAAAGTGAAGTAACACCAACCACTAGCTAAGTCTCCATCCACTTGTCAATCAAATTATCTGAAGTTCGGTAAAAAAACTCCTGTGAATAAAGCAGAGTGTGAAAGTGTTTCCATCCAACAGCTTTAAAGTCAATAAAAACCTGTTGCGTAATGACGTCACATGCTGTTTGTTGATTAAATTGGTATATCGAATAGATTTGAGACATTTTATGGTGTTTCCATTCATTTTCGCACTGAATCTTTCCCTTTCTTGGTCATTTCCTTGGCGAGTCCCTGATAAATTATGGTCAATTCTTAGATTTTTGCTATCTCAAATAGCCGTTATATTTTGCTCGTAAATTAAATTCAAAAAGTCTCTCGTCTCCTCGTTGGTCCACTTCAATCATGTCTTTGTTGACGCCTGCCCTGTGTGCAAACAGAGTGGAAATTCTGGGCGGAAATGGACTACAACTTCTTCGTTTTGTGGCGGGTTGCAACCATAAAATGAACTAAAACTTTATCGCAATTTCTTAATTTATTCGGCAAATAATGTTTCCATCAGCGCCGGATAGATTATATCTATCTATCTATCTATCTATCTATCTATCTATCCATCCATCCATCCATCTTCGTCCGCTTATCCGGTGTCGGGTCGCGGGGGGAGCAGCTCCAGCAGGGGACCCCAAACTTCCCTTTCCCGAGCAACATTAACCAGCTCCGACTGGGGGATCCCGAGGCGTTCCCAGGCCGGGTTGGAGATATAATCCCTCCACCTAGTCCTGGGTCTTCCCCGAGGCCTCCTCCCAGCTGGACGTGCCTGGAACACCTCCCTAGGGAGGCGCCCAGGGGGCATCCTTACCAGATGCCCGAACCACCTCAACTGGCTCCTTTCGACGCAAAGGAGCAGCGGCTCTACTCCGAGCTCCTCACGGATGACTGAGCTTCTCACCCTATCTCTAAGGGAGACGCCAGCCACCCTCCTGAGGAAACCCATTTCGGCCGCTTGTACCCTGGATCTCGTTCTTTCGGTCATGACCCAGCCTTCATGACCATAGGTGAGGGTAGGAACGAAAACTGACCCGGTAGATCGAGAGCTTTGCCTTCTGGCTCAGCTCTCTTTTCGTCCTGGCGGTGTGATAGATTGAATGTAATACCGCACCCGCTGCGCCGATTCTCCGACCAATCTCCCGCTCCATTGTCCCCTCACTCACGAACACAACCCCAAGGTACTTGAACTCCTTCACTTGGGGTAAGGACTAATTCCCTACCCGGAGAAGGCACTCCATCGGTTTCCTGCTGAGAACCATGGCCTCCGATTTAGAGGTGCTGATCCTCATCCCAACCGCTTCACATGCGAACCGACCCAGTGAGTGCTGAAGGTCGCAGGCCGATGATGCCATCAGGACCACATCATCTGCAAAGAGCAGCAATGAGATCCCAAGCCCACCGAACTGCACTATCTATCTATCTCGATCAAATGAAAAACTGATGAGACCGTATTTCCTTTGAGTTGATATTCATGAAATTCTATAGAATTTTACTGTTTCCATGATGGCATTTTTCATTCGATATCACTTAATTAGGATAAAAACGTGTGGATGGAAACATAGCTATTGTTTCAGAGCCAGCTCTGACCCATGTGTTGCCCCGGGCAACATGTTAACAGTTTGGTTTCTGGGGGGGGGGTTATGTGGAAAAAGTGACAAAACCGTTGAGCGAAGCGTCAAAATATCAACACACAACGCTGACTAAAACTTTCAAAAATGTTGAAAAAAAAACTTGAAAAGCGCCAAATGTCAACAAAGTGTAAAAAATGTTGAAAAAAATGTTGAGGTTTTTTTTTACACTTCTTTAAAAATGTGATTATTTTTATTTATTTTTTTTAAGCGCTTTGTGACACTTTTCTTCAACGTTTTTTTGACATTATTCCGTAGTTTAGTCGCTTTGACATTAACGCTTGTTGCTTTTCAAGCAGTTTTTTTCACCTTTTTTGGTCATTTCTTTGACGTTATTAAAGCTTCTTTCGTTAATTTGTCTTTCAATGCTTTTTTTTCTCCAATGTTTATTATAACATTTTTGTTGCTTTTGTTGATATTCGACGCTTTCTTCGGCATTTGTCGCCTGTTTGACACTTCTTTTCAACATTCCCCCCCTCCCCCACGTTTCTTTCATTTTTTAAATCTATTAACTTTGCTCTTGTGGACTGTCGGTGCCCCTAACGACCCCATCCCCCGTAATGTCCCCCTCCCCCCAACGTTCACCCAATGTTGGCCTGTCCTGCCTACAGTGTTTTGTGTGAAGACTCCCACGGTCAGTTTAACAACCAAATAATCTGTGCACTTCACTTTCATTTATGGCACAAATAGAAGACATTTACTTAGTTTAGGCTGGTTAGTTTTGGGCGACGCTGAACTGTTTATCACCTGAACATAAAAACACTGAACGCTGACTTTTTAATTAAAGACTCTTTTGAGAGGGCGTCAAGCTTCCTAACTGGATCTGCAGCCCAACAAAACAAGTTGAAAGTGAAGTAACACCAACCATTGTTTCAGAGCCGGCTCTGACCCATGTGCCACATCTCAACGTTTTTGTTTTTTTTGGGGGGGGGTGTTATTTCGAAAATGCGACAAACGTTGAGGGAAGCGTCAAAATATCAACACACAATGCTGAATAAAACTGGTAACACTTAATTTGAAGGGGTGTGCATAGGACTGACATTATTATGAAGGAGTCATTTTGAGTGTTCATGACTCAATGTCCGCCTAAAGTTCCCATAACATCCGCCTAGAGTACATAGGACACTGGGCGGACGTTGGGGGAACGTTAGGGGAACTATAACTAATATAAAGGCGTCCCACAAGGATCAACATTAGGCGTCCTGTTATTTACTCTTTAGTTTACATACTCACAACTGACTTTTGCGATGTTAATTTCATCTTGTATGTCAACTTGTCTGCTATTAACAACCTCCAGATTAATAAAACTTAAGCCGCCTACACGTGATAAGCGATTTTGCTCTCTCCGCACCGCTAGGTAAGGCGCAAAGCAAAGCGCAGGTATTTGTCATCAAGGGTGGCAAGGATGCTATTTCCCATTGCTAGGTAATGACAGCTGTTAACTCATTGGTTGTGCTTTCAAAAGGTCAGCGGCAACAAACTCACAGTTGAAATAAGAAGTCAAAACAAAAACAAGGGCTGTAAATACTGATTTCTTATCAAAAATGAATTTTAATTTCAGTTTGATTTACTCTTGTAACCTCTCATGAATACAACAAATCCTTCTAATGTTTGTGAAGGTTTTAAGACTCACGATGCACACATAAAGTTACAGGCTAATAGAAAACAGTTTTTATATTTATATTCACACTGCTACGTACTGTAGACACAACCAATTACAAACACACTTATAAAAACCAGCCTCGGCATAAAGTCTCTGATTCTCCGTCCCGGGACATTTTCCCCAACAGAACAATAATCAATAACTGGGGTCGTTTTCATTCGTCTGCGCTGTCCTCTTCGCTGTTCCTCCGCATCATCGTCCTCTCGTCTTTGCCGCCCTTCAGAAGTCGTCGTCATCACAGATATCCAGATAAACGTCGAAGGCTTCCCGGTTGCAGTTTCCATCCGGGGTGAACACGTACTTATGGAAGGTCCCGTCCACACATATGGCTGCAGGCGAGCACACAAAACAAAGTTAAGAGAACTCTGTTTCTCTTTAAAAGCAACGCTTGAGTCTTTGGACTCCGGTCTTTTCACACCAGAAACGTGTGCTGCTGCTGCTAGTATGTTTCCCATTGATAAAATGAAATAACCGCAGTAGTATACTTCACGTTAAACATAAATATATACTGATCTGATTACAGCAAAGACAACGTCGGCAGTATTGACGGCAGAATGGGCTCCATTTTTTTTTATTTCCTTCTGTATTGTACAATATTTGAAAATCTATCTATCAATCTTTAATGACATTTATATATCTGCATTTATGTCAAAACCTCGAGACTTTCAAACATCAAAATGTCATTTATTAAATGTATTTGTGTCAAAATGCCACATATAAACATCTTCTCGTACGCTTCCAACACACTTGCTTGTCGCGGCCCTATTTCTAGCACGCAACGTATGCGGACCGTTAGCGATTAGTTAGTCTTTTCTGCAGTTTTTCGGAGCCGGCACAGAGCTGCGAAAACGTCAATCTACTGTCGGCCATTATCGGAGGACGCAGGGGGAGGGACATGAGAAATAAAAACAAACTCTCAAAACTAAACTATACGCTCACTGTCATTACTAGGGCTGCTCCCTCTTAGTGGATTAGTCAACTAATCGGTGGTTTAGGTCTTAGTCAACTTAGATCTCTTTAGTCCCATTAGTCATGTTTGATGCTTTTTTCATGCTGAATGACTTATTTCCAAGAAACGTCTCTGAAGAGAGAAACATCTCTGGTAAACACAATAATTAAAGTTTTGCTTTTAGCATGACTCCTTGCGGAGAAACTCAGATTTACAGATCTGTCGATTAAAATCAACTAATCGATTAGTCGGTACTGTTGAATGAGTGTTGGTCGACTAAGAAGTTCTTCAATCGAGCACAGCCCTAGTCATTACGTCGTTTCCCGTCTATCTGTAGTTTACTTTGAAAGAAATAGTCACTTTTATGATATTATAATAATAATAATAATAATAATAATAATGATATAATAATATATATTATAATATTCCTAGCCTACATTTGATTTCGATAGTCAAAATTGAAACCTGATTTCGATCAATTTCTGATTCATATAATTGTTAAGTGACCACATGTTCACTTATACAACTAAAGAAAGAACATTGTGAACTTTTAATAGAAAAACAAAGCACACATATTTGGACGTAATATGTGTAATGGGCAGGGTTCATAAGCATTTTAACCAATACGTTTTGGCAAATTTCCATGACTTTTCCTGAAAATGTCAGTCGACATTATACAATAAGAATACCAATGAGTGTTAAAGTTGACCCTCCGGGGTTTAACTATAAATTAATCATAATGTATGTGGTTCATAGTGGGATTTTTATGAATGTGTGATAAGTGTCTGCTCACCGATGACCGAGTTGACGTTCTTGGACGTGTTCTTTCCAAAAGCGCAGATACAGGCGCACTCTGCCGGCACGGTGAAGCTGGCCAACGACCACTGGCTGTCCACGTACTGACCAATCACAGGGCCCACCTTCCCAACGCGGGCAAGCCTGAGAAAGAAAGAAAGAAAGAAAGACATCCAACATCAATACTCAATAACGAAAAGTCTTAGCTGTGGTTTTCGAGGCAAAAGGTTAGAAGCAGTGGGACTTACGCAGAGCGGCGGTTGAGTTTGGTGTCTTTGAGCGCAAAGATGTGAACTGTGCCTTTATCGCTGGAGGCACACAGGAACGATGAGTCGTGGCTGAAGTTAATGCTGGAAAAAAAACAAAACAAAAGGACTGTCAGAGCCTGAACTAAAAGGACTGTTAGTGTTAGTTTTACTCCTCTCTGTTTGACTATTCCCTGAAATAGTTTATGTATTTACCGGCTTTGTTTTTCCCCTCTGCAATTATTTAAACTGATTCACCGACCAAATGTCTGTTTTGACTGAAGTATTGCACCACTAACAAAGCCTGTTAACTCGGTGATAAATACACGATACAAACATCAGAATAAAAGCCTCCTGTCAGTTTGCTAGTACGGCTCTCCGCCAAAGTGTCACGGGGGTGGGGGGGCATTACTCGCTGCCTTCTGAGGCTCTGACGGGAGTTTTCCCAAGTCTAAGGTTACGTTTACATCGCTACATTTTGGTTTCAAAAGGAATATCTCCTGCTACGTTTCCCCCCTCTCATTCCCCCCTGCTCTGGCGTTTCCCCCTCTCATTCCCCCAGTCTTGACTTTTCACAGCGAGAGACCAACGGATGGACAGAGAGAGAGACACACACAATACAATTATCCCCACTCATCCTGTCTCTTTCTATGAGAGAGAGAGAGATCATCAAAATCAGGCCTCTTGAACCAGACTTAGAAAAATGTTTCTAATAAAATCAAAAGAACACAGGTAGAAGTTGTAGAGTGAGTGAGCTTATAGCTGTACGAGTTTAAGCATCAAATGTGCTTTATGGTTGATTGCATTATTACATTACTACATGATTACCTCATTTCACTATTCCAAAAACCACCTTTCACATACCGATACATCGCCTGAGCACGGGAGTGTATGTGTGTCTGTAAGTTTTGATGAAATCACCTCAATTTAGGTTTAATTATTTCCTTTTAGAAATAATATTATTTTGCTTATTGGTTATTTGTAAATGAGGCTGAATGTTTTGATTGATAAACACACATGACGTGTAACTGCTCATCTGTGACTGGAGGTGTTTGCAGGCTATTTCGCGCCCGGTGTGTTTTCCCGGTTGGTGTGTGTGTTACCAGTAGAGCGTGGCCGGGTCGGTCCCTCTCCGCAGCTCCACCAGCTTGTCTCTGGTCGTGGTGTCAAACAGGCGGATGAGCGTTCCTTTGCGAGAGGCGGAGGCCGCCACGCTGCCGGGCTGGTTCAGCGCCACGCAGGCGATCTCGCTCTGGTGGGCGTTGATGGTGAACGGAGCGGACGACGTCCCGGGCTTGGTGTTGGACAAGTCCTGAAGGAAACCATTCATTTCACATCACTGATTTGACCCACGGCTGGTATAGTTTCTTTAGAAGAAGTACGTTTTATTTTTCTGCTTTTTCTTAAAAAGGTGCTCTAAGCAATGTTGGGTGACGACACCGCGTTTTTTTTTTAAGATTATTTTTTGGGCTTTTCCGCCTTTAATTTTGACAGGACAGCTAGGTGAGAAAGGGGAGGGGGGGTGTCACAGGTCTGATTCAAACCCTGGACCTCTGCGTCAAGGCATAAACCTCTATGTATATGTGCGCCTGCTCTTCCCACTGAACCAATCTGGCCACTTTTTACAGTGTGTTCAGGGGACAGGCAGCTAGCAGATAGTGAGGAGATGTTTTTTACAGTGTGTTCAGGGGACAGGCAGCTAGCAGATAGTGAGGAGATGTTTGCTGTATGTGACAACAAATGTTGTAGCCTAAAAAACGCGTGATCGCTTAGAGCATCTTTTTAAGGTTTGTGACTTACAACCAGCTGCAGGCTGCCGCATTTGTGACCCGGAAAGACCAGCAGCTGTTTCTCCAGACTGGGACACAGATCACACAGACCTGGAAGGAAAAAGTTAAAATTGATTTTTAAAGTAGTAGGTAGTAGGGCTGTCCTCGACTAAAGAAATTCTTAGTCGACTAACACTTATACGATTTTGTCGACTAATCGATTAGTTGATTTAATCGACAGAGCTGTGAGCTTTGAGAGGTGGTTAAGACTAGAAAAGCACAATATAAATGTAGTTAATTAACCATCTGTAAAACTGAGTTTCTCCACAATTAATCCTGCAAAAGCACCACTTTAAATCTTGTGTTTACCATAAATGTGCTCAGAAGTTTCTTGGAAATGAGTAATTAAGCATGAATAAGCATAAAAAATGACTAATCGACTAAAGAAATCTTAGTCGACTAAGACCAAAACTACCGATTAGTCGACTAATCGACTAAGAGGTGGCAGCCCCAGTAGGTAGGTCAAACAGTAGGTCATAATCGATCTGAATCGAACCAATTGCAGTAAGCTTTGGCAGTGTTATCATCGTGTTATGTGACGGGGGAAGCCCACCAACCACGAACGGCGTTCGTTGTTTGACTGGTCGTGACTGTTTTCCCAAGATGGCGCCCGCCTGTATACGTGAACACTACTGTCTTTTATAATCTATCTTTTTAATAAACTATCTGTACACTTCCAAAGTTCTCAATGCTTCGGTTTACATGCAGGGACCCTCATTGTGCTACCGTGGAAGTGTGGTGCTATGGTGTAGAAACAGCGATTTACCATGTGCCCCGAAAGCTAGCTTTAGCAGCTAAACACCAGTTTGCGGTAGCTAGTTTCAAGCTACAGACACATTCAATTAGCATGAAAACATGTCCCAGAGAACGTTCGACGTGGTACACATATGTTATTAACGCGTAGGTTCATTTTGTGCTGGAATTGTCCTTTTTAAAAGGTCCCATGACATGGTGCTCTTTGGATGCTTTTCTATAGACCTGAGTGGTCCCCTAATACTGTATCTGAAGTCTCTTTTATATAGACCTTAGTGGTCCCCTAATACTGTATCTGAAGTCTCTTTTATATAGACCTTAGTGGTCCCCTAATACTGTATCTGAAGTCTCTTTTATATAGGCCTTAGTGGTCCCCTAATACTGTATCTGAAGTCTCTTTTATATAGACCTTAGTGGTCCCCTAATACTGTATCTGAAGTCTCTTTTATATAGGCCTTAGTGGTCCCCTAATACTGTATCTGAAGTCTCTTTTATATAGACCTTAGTGGTCCCCTAATACTGAATCTGAAGTCTCTTTTATATAGGCCTTAGTGGTCCCCTAGTACTGTATCTGAAGTCTCTTTTATATAGGCCTTAGTGGTCCCCTAATACTGTATCTGAAGTCTCTTTTATATAGACCTTAGTGGTCCCCTAATACTGTATCTGAAGTCTCTTTTATATAGACCTTAGTGGTCCCCTAATACTGTATCTGAAGTCTCTTTTATATAGACCTTAGTGGTCCCCTAATACTGTATCTGAAGTCTCTTTTATATACCCTTAGTGGTCCCCTAATACTGTATCTGAAGTCTCTTTTATATAGACCTTAGAGGTCCCCTAATACTGTATCTGAAGTCTCTTTTATATAGACCTTAGTGGTCCTCTAATACTGTATCTGAAGTCTCTTTTATATAGACCTTAGTGGTCCTCTAATACTGTATCTGAAGTCTCTTTCCCGAAATTCAGCCTTGGTGCAGAATTACAGCCACTAGAGCCAGTCCCACAATGAGCTTTCCTTAGGATGTGCCATTTCTGTGTCTGTAGCCACGCCCGCCGATAGGGGGGGACAAACGGGTCTGTTGTCCCGGGCCCACAGTAGGGGGGGGGCCCAGAACTGGGCCCTAATTACATTATGGAATTATTAAAAATCTTTTTTTAAATAGGCCTATTTGTGGAAAAAAATATTTAGCATAATATTTGAATTACATAAAAGCTTTTTATTTGTTTTCTTCCTAATTGTCCTGGAAATGGTGGTCAAGAACCCCACCTCCACCCCCAACATAAAAATGGTTTGGCCACTGATCAAAATTTGATGTTGTCACTTGATTGGAAGTTCAGCACGCTCAAAAGCACAAGTCCGGAGCTCGGAAAAGGAAAGAAAAGAGAAGAAGAAAATAGAGGCCTTAGAGATTTTCTAAACAAATATTTAAAAAAAGGTGGTGACGGTGAAGCTGGAACTGTCAACGTAGAGCAAGGTAAGAAACAGCGCAGCAAACGTTTACGAGCCTTGTAACGTAACGTAACAGGCCAGCTCTAATGTTAACGTCCATTAGCTTGTATAAAAGCCTGACACAAGTTACAACAGGTTAACTTTGACAGAAACAGTAGAGTTTGGTAGCTCCGTCAGTAAGGATGAGACAGAGAGAGATCCAGGTGACAGAGAGAGTGATGCGGGAGGGGCTCGCTGCCCTGTCGGAGAGTCTGAGGCAGGATGGATCAGAGACTGATTACACACTTAATTCAGTGAGAGATGTGAGGAGAGGAAGAGCAAGGGAAAAGGAGAGATCTGGACGCGAGGGGGGGGCATCTAAGAGCTGGCCTGTCTGTAGCTATTGAGGAGGAGAGAGGGGGGCAAGTTGGAGGGTGGGGGTGTGGTCTTGACCAACTGCCACTTTGTGCATTTGAAAGCCATGATGTCTCTCTCTCTCTCTCATGGGCGGGCCAAATTCTCTGGGCGGGCAAAGCAGAGAAAGGGGAGGTAATCTTGCTTGTTATGACCTCATAAGGAGAAGATTCCTGATTGGCCCATCTGAGCTTTCATTTTCTCAAAAGCAGAGCAAGATACCCAGGGTTCGGTTTACACCTATCACCATTTCAAACCAATGGGGGACCATAGGCAGGCTGGGTGAACTCGTATTAATTTTAAAAAAAAACTCAAGTGAAATTTTCATGCCATGGGACCTTTAAGGAACAGCGCAGTGTTTAGTGTGAACATGAGAGACAGAGGGACGGTGTTGGCGCTCAGAGCCGACGGCTGAGCGTGACGAAGGCCTCTCAAAATCTGACGAAAGTCTTTGAAACTGACCTTTGACCAAACCGACAGATTCAGCCACTGACGGCCTGATTCTCGTTTAAAATGTTTTCGGAAACACGTTTCGGTGAACTATTTTTGTAAAATACGAGATTGTATTCCAAACAAGCCGCCACTATGGTTGGCTTTGAAATTCGGGAGAAGCCAGACCCACGTGACGCGTTCGTCATTTCCGGTTTTCATTTATTTGGGCGACAATACACATTAGCGCCGCCTGCTGTCATGGAGACGGCAGTCAGGTTGGTGCGTCGGAGCCTTATGAACTTATAATGGCAGGGAAAACCCTGCAAAACTTGTGATTTTGACACCCCTACTTCTTACCTTTGGGGTTATCTCTGGTGTCAAACTCAAAAAGTTTAACAGGGTTATCTGGAAAGCTGTACACGTAGATCCTGTTCTTTAACACGATGATGATCCTGAAAAAGAAAAGAGGACATTTCTTAGCCTCCTATGATACTTATTGCATACTGTGGCAGCACGGGGGACAAAGTGCCGGTGCAGTAAGAGTGGACTTACTTGTCGTGCCTCATGCGGACAGCTAGAACCGGTTTGGTGAAGGTGAACTCCAGAACCAGCTTGTCTTTGGCTTCTCGAGAGTCGCGGGCGTCATCCCAGACCAGCACTGAAATCAAAACTGTTCTGATTAGGGCTGGCTTAAAAAAAAGAATCCGTCGGTATCATATGAAACGATAAGACCTAAGGAATCCGTTGGTGCAAACTATGTCACGCTAGCTTATCGAGCAGGGGGTTCGAAAAATGCTTCAAAGTTAGGCTATGTTCACGCTTGGCGTCTCTTTTTTTTTACAAGAAAAAGTTGACTAGAGCTATTTTGTAGTAAAAAAAATAAGAAGCTGGCAGCATTTTGGTTCCACAAAGCAGCCCAGGGCGTCTTTTGTTGCTATAACAACAGCTACCGTTACAGTATCCTAGAGCGCTATGTGGAGCGGTGCTAACGTTAGATAAAACAAAGAGATGGAGCCAGAGAGAGAGAAAGGAGAGAGAGAAGTGCTAACGTTAGATAAAACAAAATGGTGGAGCGAGGTAGAGAAAGAACAGAGAGAGAGAACACGGAGCACCCAGTCATTACATATAACTCGCTGTGTTTTTTTCAACTTTAAAAAGACGCTCCAAGCTGTAGAAAAGAAGTCGGCAGTGGCATTTAAAAAAAAAAAATTATGCAACTGACCAGATATTTCGGAGAATTTGGGGTTGACTCCTCCTCCAACTAAGGCCAGCAGGTTGGATCGATGTAACATGGAGCACGAGGCCACGCTGCCAATCTGCTCATGGTCTGGACAAAACATACAAACACACAAATAAGGTACATTTAATTCACACCACCTCCGGGAATAACAAATCCTGTCTGCATGAGAACGGAAAATTAGCCCCACCTAGCCAGACCTTCCTCCATGGCGCTGTGGAGGAAGGTCTGGCTAGTCCACACAGCATTCCGGGATGGGAGAAAAACGTGCTCTGGTTTATTGGCATTTCTTTAAACCAATCACAATCGTCTTGGGGCGGGGCTAAGCTCCGGACGGAGTCACGGTGCCACTGCTAAATAGTCTCAGGAAGGAACTTGTTTTGGTGCAACATGTGTACGTTCAAAAGTAGTTTTAGTCGTGCAACAGAAAACTCAGATTGGACAGATAGTCTAGCTAGCTGTCTGGATTTACCCTGCAGAGGTCTGAGGATAACCATAGTCCTCACAAATCCACCGGAGGTTAGAACGCCAACACAAAGAAAGAGGAAGGGGACGCACATGCGGCCGAATTTCCGACGGCACCTGAACACTCCCGGAAGTAGCACTTTGAGGATATAGACTAATATAAAACCAACAGTAAATATGACCACAGGACACTCACCCAGGTGGCCTTTCTCCATCAGGGGCTCCACA